>NC_056725.1:1543786381-1543826381 GCF_019279795.1 Protopterus annectens | reverse complement strand
CAATACCATGCTCCAATCCCATCTCTCTTCTTACTGGGAATGCTCAAGCTCTCATCCCACCTGACTCCCTCTATTCATTTCATTTCCACTCCCTCCCCCTTTTTTCCTTTGTCATAACTCAAACTATTCACTTCTTACTGTTCTACTCTCTTCCTCAAATTCTTCCTACCTCTCACCTCATAAAACTATAAGTGCATATATGCCTGCACTCTAAATTATACTTATGTACTCCAAAATACTTGTGTTTTAATTTAATTCAATGCTTTGTTACAATACCTTGCTCAAATGTTATTATTCTGTCTTATATGTTACTGTGTTTTAGTAGTTTTTGAAAATTGTATTGTACTTGTTAACTTTGTTGATATTAGCTTTATAAAATCTGTAGATGGAGCTTTTCTCCCTGGGCCTCCATTGAAAACAGGCTAATTTTTGGCCCAATGGACTTTCCCGGTTAACAAACTGAAAATAAATAAATAATATGTTGCAACTAGTTCTTTAAAGAACAACTACATTTAAATATTAGTTAAGGTATTGTAAATTGAAGCATTCAGTATAATAGTTTTTATATGTAAGCCTCTTTCTACAGGTTAGAATTAATGACTGACAAATTGAATTGCTCTGGACTGGCCTTCCAATCCCCTACTGTCACATCATTGCAAACTGCATCCTATTATTTCATTCCAGCTCCTCTACTGTTGGGTATTTGATCTGTTTTTTTCCCTCTTCCCTTTCTAGTGGCTCACACCAGGTACTACTTTCCACTTTGGGAACTGCAGACTCCAGTTGAAAGGGTGAAAAGAACACACTGACTTCACAATGCAGATAAACTCTGCCCAGTTCCCAGGCAACATTGTGAGTGCAATCAGATATAAATCTGTCTATAATAAGTGACTTTTTTCTTTTTTGTTGTTGTTGCACATGTACTTTATTACATACAGACAACTCACCTCCATTGATGTTATCGCTATGTTGTTTTATGTGCTCATGTGCACATTAACTGGCTACTACTAGACCTGATTGGAGCCCTCTTTGCTCCCTTCCCAACCCTATCCCAGGCTATCCCCTCAACTTGTACTCTTATACATCAGTAAGCCAACCCACTAGACCCACAACACTCCTCTTTCCTGTTTCTGATCCTCATATCAGCTGTATAACAACCTCTTACGTACAATCTGCTATTTCTACTTTTTAGCATGATTGCTAAGCCTCTCTAACAATGATATTCCACTCTTCATTCTCTTCAATAATATTATTACACTATAACATCCACTTATTTACAAGTATATCAACTTCCCACTAACATCTCGCAAACCAAAGCCTATCAAACTAACTTTAAGCTACAGTCTACCTTTATAAGTTGTACCTATTTCCTTAGCATATACTGTACAGTCTGTTATGTGTCACTGACACTCTGCCACAGAAAATCTCTTCTTCTGAAGCAAATCTCAGCTCAGCCCCACAAAATTAATTCCCCACCAGGCAACAGGTACATTTCCAAATATCTGCTGCACTTACATGAAAACTGCTCCTTCCTCTTTCCTCAGTATTTGACAACCACATTCTACATATTTGAAACTTCTATTCAGTGTTTTTAATCTTAGATATCACCATCATAAAAAGCCACACATTTTATGCTTTATTACACCATTCAAACAACTGCTGGACGTCTTCACTCAAGGGATATTAATCCAAATCCAGTTCCTTTTTCACACAGTAATCCATCTTTAAACTTCAATTACCCACTCAAAGTTCCCTCTCCACTCTGTAGTGGAATTCACATCAGCCACATTACTATCTAAACCATAAATAACTAATGAGGCACACTTGAAGCTTGGATTAAAATATATAGCCCAGGTACACTCTGCACATCTGAATCATAGTTAAAAAGCAATCACTGCCCTTCCTACTACATTCAAGCAAACTACCCCTTTATTTCAAGAATAGACCATGTACCTCTAACATGGTCAAACTTCATCATAGATTCAAAACCGTACTTCTAAGACAAAATAAAAATCTCCACAGATACTCCTGACTGGCTGTTGATCCATCTACAAATTATCAATAGAGTAAAGAAAAATATAGGTACCACCTAACCCCCACCTTTGACAAATCTCACCAAAATCTAAAATATACTTGAAAGAATTCTCCAGTTATCAAACAATAAAAAAATAATCCTACTAGGAGAATCAGACTTTAGCAAAGACCTATTAGGACCAAAAAGGTCACATGTCACTAAATTCCTTTCTCAGTTTGGCATCTTCCAACTCTCTTCCTCTCCTATCAGAATCACCTAACTACAAATAAGTACGCACAATTACACCTACTAATCACTAACTTCCCACACAAGCTATATATAACATAAGTGTCCTACCAAACTCAGTCAGCAACAGCTGCCCAACCTCTTGTTTACTATCATTCAAAGCACCAAAACCTGAACATAGGATCATCCAGTCCAGGAGCTTCCAAAATGACAAATTGAATTTACTCATATCTACGTTGCAAGCCACAGATTGCTCTCCACTCTGCCAAGCAAGTGACCCCAGTAAAGCACTTGACATTTTAATGAACTTCCTACATCAAATACTTCACCATACTTAACCCCTAAGTAAGCAAAAAGTTAGGGGGAGCTTAACTGCCCTGGATATCAGCATCTATTAGACAAACTTTTAATGCTCATTACAAAATATGGAGGAAATGGAAATCGTCATCCCTTCATGTAGATTACCTTCAATACACAGAATTTGGAGAGAAATGAAAATATCTAATTAAGGAACCTAATATCAGTTCCCCTAAAATAGCTATAAATGTTTTCCAGGCCTCATCCTTTTTAGTAAATCATAAACAATTTCAAATGTGAATGCTCTGTCACAACCAAAAAAATGCATAAGGTACACAACACAATGTTGCAACAATTTAATGAATACATCTCTAAAAAAGGCAAATCCCCAGCAGGCAACCATAACAGTCAATAATCCTCATCATAAAACTTTCCGAAAACCTCTTCTCACCTTTCTGTTTCAGACATATTACTGAAAAATCTGTAAGATATTACCTACCTAATCTGGTAAACAAACCCAACTAATATCCATACACACTCCACCCCTACATTCGAAATCTTACTTCCGAAGAGATAACCAAACCTCTCACATATATATATATATATATATATATATATATATATATATACACACACACACACACACACACACACACACACACACACACACACACACACACACACACAATCTGTCACTGACTTCCAGTAGTGTACTTTGTAAATCCAAGCACTCCCTACTAGTTCCACTATTAAAACATATTCCCTGCAAGCCCACAGGATTATCAGCCTATCTCTTTTCTCTGCCCTATCACAAAAATATTTGAAAAAATTACTGTACAAACAAATAATGGAGAATTTCAATAAATATATTAAACTGGCTTTTGCAGGAATCAAGACCCCCCTCCTCTTACAAAAGCTCCAAGAAATAGGTTTCAGCTCTGGGGTTACTTCCTGCCTATACAGTTATTATCCCAATGAGACCTTTAAAATAGTAAATGGCAATCGCCTCTCCTCCCTAGGAACCTTCATAACAGGTGTCCCACAGGGTTCTGTTCTTGTTCCGGTACTGGTCTCTCTCTCATTCTCTCTGTTTATGATATCAGTACATCAGTGCCCTTGCTGATGACATTCTCCTATGTCATGCTGCCCCAAACCTATAATAATTTTAAGCCTCACTACAAAAAGACTTCACCAAGAGCTACAATTATTTTACTCAAAATAAACTTCAATAAACCCATCTAAAGGTGCTGTAATGCTATTTGGGACCACTCAAAGGCAATCTCACAATAAACTTTCTAGACACTAAGTTAAACAACATTCTCCAAGTTACCTCCTACCAGTACCTCAGACTTGTACTTGACCCCTTTCTAAATTTTCAAAACACACTGGATCTGTTTCTGAACAAATGCTGATTCAATTAAAAGCCTTTTTCTCTGTTTCAAACCATCTTATCCATATTCATTTTGCAATGTCAGTTATTGCTAGTGACATGGAGAATGGCTGGGTGACCCAGTCCAGGAGGTTAGTAGGCAGAAGATCACAACATTGAGGAGGGATACCATAATGCAGCAGATGGTTGGCTGCCAAAAGGGAGAAAAAAAATCAAGATGGGTAATCATCCATTCTGAAATAGATGGCAGGAGGTGATTATTTTGTCTGAAATATCATATGAATAATTAACATGTGATTTTGTAGATCCAGGAAAATAAATAACCATTAGCTTGCAATATTTTTCAGCTATTTGAATGAAATAAACAGTTTCTAAGCCAGTAAATAAGGAGTACGTCTCTACCACCTGAACATTGCTGAGTCACAAAATTTGAAGTAGATTGGCCAATGAGGAGAAGTTATTGAGCAGTAATTAAGGGGGTAGTCAGACCTGGACCTAATCGTCAGATGAGTGGCAGTGAGTGTAAAGTGATATGAAATAAGTTGTCAGAATTTGAACATTAACAGCTGCTGCATTCATGAGTTGGTCTGCTAAAATTATTGTTCATGTCCCTGCTTAACATATCCTTCTATGTGAAAAATAATGCCATTTTAGCATTTATTCCATAAAAGACCTCCTCAAAAATAACAACCTCATATGAACAATACTACAATAAACAAATACGCATTTATTTTGTTTTTTCCCTGAAACACACATAGTAGCCTAACATAAGAGAGTGACAGAAGCACATTCCTTCAACAGCAATTAGTATTGACAAGTAAACCAAAACTGCTTTTGAAAGAGATAAACCATCTCACCAGTAACATTTCAGTAACATTACAGACAACCGTAGTGTACCCACAAAATTAAAAAAAACACGTGACGTTGACACTAACTATACTAATGAGTACAAAAACTATCTACTCTCTACTGTAAAAAACATTACTTAATTATCCCACCTGCCCCAGGCCTTAGATTCTCTCCTACCCATCTCTATCCATAAATAGATTATGCAGCCACTTTTCACTTCTCTTCTGCCTCAGTTAAGCAAACCTACTCTCCGCTTGCAAAACTAACCTCCTCTGCTGCCAGAATCACAATTGCACCCACTTTCTTCAAGCTAGCAGCAGATAAAATTGCCAGACCTGTGGCACATGAGTAGAACTTGTCTTTGACAGATGGCATAGTCCCAGCAGCCTTCAAACACTCCATAGTCATACTATTACAGAAAACTTCCATACTGATTGGACATAAACGATTACAGAGACCCATTTCCAGTCATTGTCCACTCACAAAAAAATCTGAAAAGCTGTTATGCAAACAACTTTTCAAACATGTCAATAGCTATGGACTAGTTTGCGACTGTCAACATAAATTCAGAAACTCCTTTAGCTCTTATTTTCAGCTACTGATACTATTTGTAACATCATCAATTATGGTCTTATTTTTGCTGGAGTTTTCGTAGATATGACTAGGCCCTTGGAAACTGTCAGCCTGAGCATCCTACTCCACAAACTCAACAAGTTAAATTTTGAAAACATACAATTATATGGTACCTCAAAAAAAATCTTTCAAATGTATGTGTACAATTTTCTCTCAGACAAAGGGGCCCTCAGCACAGGAGTCCCTCAAGGGTCAGCATTAGGGCCCTTGCTTTTCTTTCTCTTTATCAGTGGCATCACAAGTGATCTACCAAACCTAAACATTGTAATTAGGTAACATTCTGCGCTTGAAGGAAAAAAAATCTTATCACCCTTCAGTCAAATTTACAAACTAATTTTTACTGCTATGCAAATGGTCCCACAGCAATAGACTCCTAACTAACAGCAATAAAACCAAAGTAATTACTTTTTATACCAGCAAGAAACTGAATAGCCTACCACTTTAATCTCTTAAAGACACTGAAGTAAACATCATCCCAAATATATCAGAGCAAAATTATCACTTTCCACTCGTGATCAAACCACACCAACTGTGGGTAAATCCTGATATACCCAAACACAGTCATGGATTATGGCTTAAATATAGCTTAAGCTGTTTCCTGCAAGATGAGACACCCAGTAGATGGATGGATTGTATAAGAGAAGAGCCGTGACAGTCAGGGATGACTGTCAAAGAGGGTAGGAGAGCAGCTTTGATGTGAGAGATGTGGTGACAGTTAACATGACGCCCTGACCACATGCAGAAATTGGAAAAAGGGGGTTGAAGATGATGATGATTATTATGATGATTTATTTATTTATCAAATTGTTTACTGGTAAGTGAGCTGGCCAGCTGACTAAATTTGGACAGGGTGCCAGATGACCTTGCTAAGATTCTAACACTTGGCACTAGAATGCTTATTCTCCAGTCATCTGGGATATGCCTTTCCCGCCACACTAAATCAGTACTCTCAGGCACCATTCCTCCCCTAATGCACCCACTATTTTGATCATATCTGCAATGACTTCATCTGAGCCTATGCTTTCCCTGACTTGGTTTTCTTTTCTGCTGTACTTACTTCTTATAGGTTCACAGATAAGTAATAGGCTAGCTATCCTTGCAGGCTATTTTAATCCTAATCAGTCTCTCTCTTTTGCACTCAAAATAACCTATTCCATTTGGGTGTAACTTGGCCTTATCCATTCCATGGTCGATAATTAGATATTACCCCTAATGAGAATAAATGGGATCATACCATAGATAATTTGATGGTACCCTTGCATGGTTTAAATCATTTAGGAGCTGCATCTGTACATTAGTAGTACAGGGAGTAGTTCTGGGGTAAATTTTCTGTTTCCCATCCATAGATCTAAGCTGCTGTTAAAAATGGAGAGGGATGAACTTTGTTTTAAGTTGATGCGGCAGAAGAGGTTTAGATCCCTAGGCCAAGCATTTTGTATGCCAGACACAGGTCACCTTTTAGCAGTCTGTAGGATACCAGTATAGTGACAGGGCTTTGAGTTGGTCCATGTTGTTTAGACCTTGTATCCTTTCAGAATGGTATCTTTATGCACATTCTGGTTGTTGCATGTCTTCTTAAGGAAACATGCAGTCTTCTAAGGTGGGTTCTTTTTTTCTCTTTTGAAGTAAGCCAGTAAGAGATAATAATATGGGCAAATGGCAGCCAGAGTCCATAGTTCTAGGGGGCCCCAAGGTCAACCAACAAAATAATTTCATTTAAAAAACACAAATTTTTGTTATTTTTGGCACTGTTAACTATTTTAGTTAGCTTATAAATAAATCCATCTCTGATGGACCTTATGCACATCTACAAAATGAACAGCATCAGAACCACTAGATCCAAGGATTTAAATTTTGGTTGTGCCATACATAAGTTATGTTGGTGAGACAGGTATGTTTCTCAGAGAATCCCCATGCTCTGGGACAAGCTCCTCATCCATGTGATGCAGAGTCAATCCCTACCCCTTTTAAGTGTAACCCTGACCAATGAAAGGGAAATTGGATATTCACCCTTGCCTGGACCCCGTGTGTCTGATAGAGGCAGATATTAGTGCCTAAACTAACATGCCCACCTACATAATTTCTAGAAATTTCCTAACTAACATACCCCCTCCTAATAAACACCCATGAGCCATAGGGACACAACTGGGTTGGATTCCATGGTTAGGCTTATAAAGACCCTGGTGGTTGTTAGCCGAGTATATAACTATGAGCCTATGAACCTATGTGACAAACATCAGTCACTTTATTTGATTTCTTTTTTTGTTAAAAAAGTTAAATGATAGGTACTGCGAGTACTTCCTGTGTATACTTGACGTGGCTATAAATGTGCATGCACAGCATGGGCCATTGCTGCTGCTTTATTTACTTACTTTATTTCTTTATTTAATTTTACTTTTCCTTAAAACTAAATAAATAAATAAATGGTCCCTGGCAATCCTTTGCTCAGTGCTGACAGTTTCTGTTCATTGGCTTCCCATGATTAATTTGTAAACCAATGAGCAGAAAGTTGGTAAGGTACTTACGTATTATCGTAACCAGATTTTGCGACATGGTATGCTTTCTTGTCTTTTACTAAAACAACAACAAATAAGTGTAATTGGGAAGGGTAAACTATTAAAAGGTCTGCTAGGATATTGGTGGTGGGTTTGTAAAATGATTAAGGGTTAAAATTGTAGGATTTGTGGGTAGCTTGCTTTAAAGATGTCAAGCGTTGAATTCAGCGAACATAGTGGTTGCATGTATACGTATGCTGGCCTGAAAGGAGTGTGGGAGTTAGTGTACAATGTTATACACACACACATAGTTCAAATGGATTAGCTGCTTTCTTACTATGGAAAGGATTACTTTTAGTGCTGTTCTTGTGTGGAAAGGATTGTTTTTTAGCTTTACTCTGTCCTGTTTGGATGTATTGGTGAAAAGAAGAAACGGGACACATGCAATTTATATTAGGTAAACTCTTTATTTCTTATAGCTTTACAAACAGTTTTGAAGAAACTTTAGAATAGAAGCTTGTCAGGAAAAATAGGAAAGGGTTTGCAAACATTTATAAGAAGTAGACAGTACTGCTTTGCTTTTATGTTGTGATGCTTCTATTCTCAGGTTAAAGGCTGATTGAATGTCATTGATTTTCCTATGTGTTACAACTCAACAGATGTGGATTGCTAAGTGCCTGTTGTAATGTTTTTCTGTGTAGAAAGCTCAGAAGATATAGATTGCTTGGTCACTGTTGTACTGTTTTTCTATGCAGGAAGCTCAGAAGATGTGGATTGCTTAATGCATTTGAAGCAGAATGGGACTTGCTTAACTGATATGAGATGCTGGCGGTAAAGGGGAAACCTATTTTCAAACCTTATTTTTACAGCCGTTTAACTGATAAACCTTCCTAAAAACACAAAACATTAAAGAAAACATGTTTCTGAGCTTTTTAATACTTTATTGGTACTACTTGACACAACAAGAAGCAACCAGCTTTACCGCGAAAATCTGGTTGCGATAATACGTAAGTACTATTGATAAATATTAAACAATGAAGCAGAGAGCTCGGGTAAATATGTATATTAATACTTACAAATGCACTCCTTGGGAGACTGTAGCATAGCTCTCAAGTTCTCAGATATCCTGTATTTTGCAGAACATTATTGGTTTTGCCTCATATTTTTGCCCTGTCCCTCATTAAACTTTATTTTCTTCTGGAACACAGGACTTGTGTACATTTGTGTGAAAAGTGTTGGCATATTTTTTCTCTTGCAAAAGAAAAAGGGTACTAAAGTTCTGAGCTGTTGTTAAGCTGCTACCTGTAGCCAGGATACAGGATTTGATTCCTTCTACCTTTATTTGCTTATTACGTGACCCTAAGCAGGTCACTTAACTAGGCACTTCTCCTGGTTCACCTCTGAAAAGGGATAAATTGTATGGGCTCACTCACTCATCAAACTGGTAACATACATATTTATTCTCTGCTGAGTGTTTGTGTGAACCAACGTTGAAACTGTCCATGATTTCCTACATCCCTGACTTTGTTTAATGTTTTTGGTCCATGCCTCATAAAATACCTGGTTTCCTGGCAAATCATTTAGGATTGTAGTTGCTAGATGATACAGGCATTTGAGCTTTCAAAATTCATATCCTACCAAAAATGCATGCTGATGCAAAATGGTTAGTCTGGCTATTTATGAGAGCAATATTTAAAGTCTATCCCAGATTTGGGGCTTTGTATGACATTATTTCTTGTTTTTTTCTCTGATTCTTGCACAAAGTGGTTGAGAGATTCTATTTTTTCTTTAGAGTCAAGTGAGGTTTACACAACAATGTGGCTGCAACTGTGCTGCTGTCGGGTGAGGGCTTTTTGTGGATGAGAGTGGTTTACTCTCTGGTTTACTCAGTTTGCCATCTGACTTTGCAGAACTAATGTGCATTTGTGTGAGATAAATTGGAATACTTGTGGCTATTTGTGTGAAACAAACTTTTCAACTGTTTCCAATTTCTTAGAATGCCACTGATTTTGCACATATTTTTGATCTGTTCCATATAAAATCTGTGTTTTTTGGCTAATCATTGAGGATTTTAATCACTGAATTATGAGAGGTTTGAGTTTTAGACTTTATATTCTAAGGAAAATGCATGCTAATGCAAAAACAAATGTTGCTATAGCAACTTTCTAAGTACGACAAAGAAACCAGTCTTTGATTCTGTGCCTTTGTCCATAGATTCATAGGAGGTTACTAGCCTAATGGCCCTAGGGCCTTTACAAGCCTAGCCATGTAATGCCCATGCTCCCTAATTGACCATTGTTAGATGGTTTGATTGTTTGCAGAGTGAATCTATGATCAGCACTGGCTGCCCCTGTCCATAAGGGACATAGGTGCCATCCCAAGGGTGAATTTATGGCCACCCATTCAGTTGTTCAGATTGCGCTTAAATGGGATCATTGAGGAGCCCTGCTTAACATGAATTGTGAGTTTATTCCATGGTAGTGAAGGTCTCTGGGAGACATATCTGTCTTTCCAGCATGTTTTGTTTAAGTCACAGGCTAGGTTGATATCTCTGGAGCAAATGACTCATGTCCCATTTGATTTCCAGATACACAGCATTTCCATTAGGCCAGGGTAAGAGACTGCACTGTAGTCCAGGCACAGGTCACCTCTCAGCAGCCTCTAAGACATAGAGTACAGTAACAGCGCTTTCAGTCTTTCCATGTAGGCCATGTTTTTGAGCCCCTGAATTCTCTTGGTCAGGAACCTCTATGGTCTCTCCAGCTGCTGCAGGAATCTGGGGTGGTATATGCAAAAGGGAGCATTGTACTCTATTAATAGTCTGATGAGGGTGGAGTAAAGAAGAGTTATAACATCCTTGGTCTTAGATGCAATTTCCTTACTTATGAGGTGTGCAATGTAAAAGGCTTTCCTTACCACTGTGGATAAATGGTGATCAAAGTTTAGATTGCTATTAACTTGTATTCCCAAGTCACACACCATTGGGTTCGAGCTTAGGGGAGGGGGTGCTGCCTATATTGTAATTTTCAGGGGCTACCTCTTTGCCAAAAGTGACAATGATGAACTTTTTTGCATTTAGTTTTAGACCATGGCTTTGACACCAATCATTTGTCTGTGTTAACCCCTCCTGTAATATACTAATATCTTTAGGGAACTCAATGATTGCTCCCAGTTTGCAGTCATCTGCAAACTTGGTAAGCCACAGACCATCTACTTTCACCTGAACTTCCAAGAAATAGATTTCAAACAGCAGAGGGCCCAGTACAGAAACTTGACTTGTGGTAACCCACTGATAACTGTTCTACTGGTGGAGGTGGAATTCTGAACTTTGACAGTATGGGTACTGTTGGTGAGCCAGTTGGCTATCCATCGAGTGGCATAGGGGTTAAACCCCAGCTGGGAGAATTTCTCACTGATACCTGTGTTGGGGATTGTGTCAAAAGTCTTGGCTAAGTCAAGATAGGCAGTATGTACTGCTTTGCCTTCATCCAGGGATTTGCTGACATTCTCAGAAAATTCCACCAGGTTTAGGAAGCATGATCTGCCCTTAATGAAAGCAAACTGGGTCAGGTCAAGAATTTGAAGGTTGTCCTTGTTGATAAGGTGCATGATGATTCTTTCCATGGCCTTGCAGATCAGGCTGGTTAGGCTTATGGAGCTATAGTTCCCAGCATTGGCTGATGGACCCCCTTTGTGCAAAGGGATTATAGTTGCTGTTCTCCATTCTGCTGGAACAAAGCCAGTGCTCAGGCTATGGTTAAAGAGAGTACCAGGTGGATCTTCTAGGTCATGTTTTAGGTTATTTAATAAGCAGGCTGGGATGTTATCTGGTCCCACCTTGGAGAGCCTGGATATGATCTGCTCATTTGGAGACACTGGGGAGAGGACAGGTGCCAGGTATGCTTTTGGGTATGGCTGGTGGGGACAGGAGGAGTGAAGTTTGCACCAAATCTGTCAGCTAACAGGTTGGCAATTTTATCAGGGTCAGTATGAGTTGTATTATCCACTATGAATTTGGCACATAGCTGGGTATTCCCTTTTAATTTTCAGATATAGCTAAAGAATGCCTTATGACTGTCTTTAGATAGGGAAGCTAATTTAACCTCATAACCTCATAACTAGCTTTAGAGGACTTTACCAGATATCTGATTTGCTTGTTCAAGCTGTGGAGGGTATTCTTTCTCTGCTGACTAAGTTCCCTCTTCTTAGATATCAGTTTCTTCCTTTTGTTATATAACCTGTTTATACTCGAGGTCCACCAGGGTGGCTTGTGTTTATGGGAGGACTTGGTTTTGATCCTGTCAGGTACTGCAGAGTCAGTACAGTTGTTTAAGTGGTTATACAGGGTGTTTGTGTACTCCTCTGTATAGGAGTCATTACTGGCTGCGTTATCAGGGGGTTTGAGACTTTTCAAACCATCGCTTAGTAGGCTATAGCTTTTTTGGAGAAGTTTCTCATTTTTAATGCTGCTGTGGATGTGTCAGGTCTGATCATTGCTTTAAATGAGACAGATTTATGGTCTGACCTTACTAGGGAGGACAGAACACAAGGGATAGTGCAGTGACCCCCATATTGGTGAGTACTAAGTCCGGAACATTTGAGACCCTTGTGTGGGTGCAGACTAACTGTTCCAGAGCATTTGTATTAACAAAGTCCAGGAACCTCACCGCGATCAAGCTTGTGCACGTGTATATTGCCCACTCAATAGAAGGATAGTTGATATCTGCCATAACTAAGGTGTTTGGCTGCATAGTGAGTGACTCAAGCGGTTTCATGTAGGCGATGTGCTTCTCCTGGTTCATGGTGAGGGACCTTCAGCTAACAATGATGTGCTAGGGCGTTCTACCTATAGATATTTAGACCTGCAGTAGCTCAAGGGAGTCATATTGTTTAACTAGTCTTGAGGTGTATTTGGATTTAATGAAGATGGATACACCTCCACCTTTGGTTCTTTCACACTCGTTTTGAGGTCTGAATATGTGGAAGGCATTGTAGTCTTGCACGGCGAGGGTGCTTACTGTGAACTTGAACCAAGTCTCAGTGACTGCACAGATGTCAGCCTCTTCCAAGGTGAGAAGAGCTTCCAGGGAGTGCATTTTCCTGTTTAGACTGCTAGCATAAAGCAGCATAACCTTGAATTTGTCTGCAGTGTTTTTTTTACATCAGAGGTTTTGTTGTTTTGGTATTACCTAAAAAAAAAAAAAGACACTACAGGGGAGCCAAGTGTCTTTAGCAGTATTCAGAAGACAGGTGAAGACCCTCTCTGGCAACGCAGTGTGGTCTGTCATCCATGTCTTCCCAGGCTGACAGATACTGGATCCCCCTAGATTGACACCAGTTGTTGAAGTCAATTATTTTTTGTTTATATTGTGGCATCATTCTGGATGAAGATAGAATTCTGCTTAGGGCTAGGAACATACCTGCCTGGGACACATAATCTGAGAGTTCAGTCATGTCTCTCTTTATATAGTCCAGGGAGGTACATCTGAAGTCATTCACCCCGGCATGTACTATGACAGACTCATAACGGTAATTATTGTTGAGTGACTTGAGCGCGTGAGTTGATGGATCCTGGCACCTGACAGGCAGCTGACTGTGACCCTCTGCTTGTCCAGCCTGGTGAGAGGGACATCTGTGTGGAATCACCTATGACCAGGACATTTGGTTTTGAGAAGTTTTGCCTTGGTGGCTTATTCACTGAGACACTGGTGTGTGTGTTATGTGTAGTAGATTTTACTCATGCTCTAGTATGTGTGAGTTGTTTGTGCTTGGGAAGTCTCTGGTCTTTTGATAGGCTCTTAGTGTGTACCTCAACATATGTAGGTTCATGTGTCTTGACGTTATCTTGTGTGGGAGAAGCGGTCTCTCATTATTTTTTGTCTTTGTCCCTGATTTGTGTGTTAAGGAGTTGAGAGGTTATCATTTTTATCAAAATAGGATGAGTTGTATAGAGCAAAGTACAAAAAAAGCAGCACCAAATATATTTGAAGAGAAAGGCATCTTGATATGGAAAATTTCACAATACAAAAAATAAGAAAACTAAGTGGGGAAAGTAGAAAAGAGAATTAGTAATGGAGAAGTTAAAGAAATAGAAATTGAAGATATAGGTTACCTGAAACGTGAATGATTTAATGTTAAAAATCCAACTCGGATAATGAGTCCCCAGATTAAGGAGAAGCAGGTGGAAGAGGAAGCATCTGATTGCCAAAAGATGGTCTAGAGCCTTCAACAGGAAACCTGTACAAAAGTTCAGTTGGAGTTGTACAGCAAGGGAAGGAGCAGGAAACAGTGGCAACTCTGATTAGTCAGTGTTGTGAAGCAATAGGCCAATGAGTTCCCATATGAAAGAGCAATGGATGATGCAGAATGCAGCTCAAGTAAATATGTCACAGGAAGATCTTCTGGAACTTTCTGTAAAATGCCTGCAGGAAACAGAGAGCAAAAAATGTGCCCTCAGTTTAGAAGAAAAGCATCTAAGTGAAGAGTTGCTTGATTTAATAGCGCAGGACAGACATATTAAGATCAATGAAGGAAATCAATTACAGAATGTAAATAAGACCCAAAATGTTAGAAATCTAATAAAACAGCCAAAGACAGCAATCAAGACTATTAACAGAAGTTCATGTGATATAAAAGAATCAAACAGGTTATATTATTGTGCAATAAAATTAATGAAAGATAAATTGTTACCACAGAAATGCAGGTCAATAAGAGAAAGAAATGGAAGAAATAAGATACCATCATGGAAGCATCAAACAGAGAAAAATATAAAGCAATTAAGACAAGAAGTGTCACTGTTAGAACAGTGTAGAAGAAGCAGAGCAGCAAAAATGCTTAGAAAGACAGGCATGATAAAAGCAGCACTCAGTATCAAAACAGGCCAGGATCTATTGTACACTATTGCAAATAATAAACTAAAGATATCAGCACAGTCAGAAAAACTTAGAGGATACACAGATAAATATAAGGGAAAAGTACAAAACAAGCAATTCATTGATGACTTAAAAATGTTTTCCAGCATTCACTTAGCAGAGACCTTCCAAGTATCCCAACCTGGACAACTGGACACTGGCTGGTGAGTAGCTTATTGCCTTCAGTGCTTCTGGGTTTTATGGTAGGCACACACTGACCAACAGGGGAATGTAGACCCCTCTCACAATTAACATGGGTCCCTGGCATAGGTTGGAATAGGCCAAGTCCTCAACCCAGTTAGCATCAGCAAATATCCATGCCCCTTTAGGTGACATTAGTTGACATGATCAGATCACTTAGAGCCTATTCTTACACTGCAAATTGACAATCCCTGATGCAGCACACTGTCTGTGGTCTATGTTGCCCTATTTACAGCATATTACACACTACGGCTGATTTCTAAAGCAGTTATTGTACATGACTACTGTCTTAGTAGCCCCCACCTAGTGTTAGACCTTGTGCTCATTGTATGTAATAAATGGAAAGATCAGAATGGAGACACTAAGAAGGGCAGAGAAAAAGTAAAATGAACAAAACTATAAACAATATTCTCTGAAATTCAAAAGGATAGGCAAGGAGAAATGTGTCCCAACACAACATATATGTTAAAATGCTTTGTAAGTCATTCAAATTAACATTAATATATACTACCTACTAAGATACAATGGCCAGACCATTTTTCTGCAGTGGAGCTTTCTAATTAAGTATAGATTTTCTAAGCACAATGAAAATATTTACTGAGGAAAGATATTCCACTGCAAAGGACAACAGAAATGTGTGCCTATTTTAAACATCTGTTAATGTATTATTATTTTTAACAGTAGTTCCATTGTATTGTCTTATTGCTTCCCATGAATGGATCCCTCCAGGGTAGAAAGAAAGTAAAGAAGACAACAATGTGTTTCTGTTAAATGTCAATAAGAAATCATTAAATGTCTGAATAAGAAATAAACTGTTGCATAAACATAATAAGCAAATGAAATGCCTGCAGTAAAAATAATATCTTAGTCTTATTTGCTGTTCTCGAGCCCAGTTCAATCCTACTACAAATGCTCATTGTAACACCCTTGTCATTCAACCCCAGACTTTATTTTCCTGCCCTCCTGCAATAAAGTTTATGAAAGTAAAAAATACAGAGTCAAAGTGCATTTACTTGGTATCATATTTAAAACAACAGGAAATCTATAAATAAATACACACACACACACACACACACACACACACACACACACACACACACACACACACACACACACACACACACAGCTAAAAAGGAAAATAAAGGTATAGTTAACACTGAGACAAGATTACATTGTGAGATTAAAACTAAAGCTTTGAAGTCAGCATATGTTGTCCTATATTCATTTCTTAAAGGAGCCAAGGAACTTATTTCCTAAACATGATATTACCATCTAGGTGGGCAATGCTGGCCAGTATATACAACCAAGTCCTCCATATATAGCACTAGGCCTAACAATGTTCCGGATGATCCGTCATTGCTCTGACTCTCCCACTCTTTTAAATTGTATTAATTACTGTGTGTGTTAAGTGTCTGTAAGTTAGACTTTATACATTAAACTACATCACAAAACCCTTTGAGTTACAATGTATACATTACACTATATGCATCATAAAATGGCTGAGTTAGATTGTATCCATTACACTGTATGAATCATAAAGTGTCTGTGAGTTAGACTGTACACATTACAGTATATGTATCATAAAATATCGGCATGTTAGGCTGTATCCATTACACTGTATGAATCACAAAGTATGTTTCAGTTATACTGTATACATTACACTACATGAATCATAAAATGTAAGTTACAGTGCATACATTACACTATATGAATGAAAAAGTATCTTTCAAGTTAGATTCTATAAATTACACTGTATGAATCATAAAGCACCTGTGAGTTACACTGTACATATTATACTATCCCCAGGATTCAGCAAGCTCTGCACTGCATGCAGGAATAGTGCACGAGCTGCTGCAGGCAATATGGCTGATGTGCAATCCAGGAATGAGCTCTCGGGGTGTGCACAAGCGTTCCTGCACTATTCTTGCACGGACACAGCCCCTGTATGCTAATTGCTTCATTTGCTGGTGAAAACCATGCAAATGAGGTGAATTAGCAATCCAGGAAGCAGGCAGGTGTCCATGCAGGAATAGTGCATACTGCAGAAATGTATTCAGCCAGTAGCTGAATACATTTCTGCAAACTACAGAACGGAGGCATGGCAGCTCGTAAAAAAGCATGTATTATAAGGGTTAGGCATGCCAAAGGCCAAATATATGGCCATAGGCATGAAAATGAGTTTCAAAATTATAAAAAATAACTTTTTTAATCAATTTCAGCGGTTTAAGCGTAGGACAACGGTGCGCAAACGGGATCGGCCCGAAAATAAAAAAAGCTGGAAATAAGCTTTTAAACCAAAATCATCATTTTGCCATAATAGTCAAAGGCATGCATAACACAAGACCATAGAATAGTAGTTGCTAAGGGGGAAGGGTGTCAGTTTTGTAACCATGCATTAGCAGTCAATTCTGTGCAAATGAGGGGAATGATACTGAATCACAGATTTCCTCTCAGTAGCTTGCACCCAACCATGTAGGTGCAGTAATGCCATTGTGTAAGCCTAACAGCTAGGTGACTTCATAAGGGTGTGTGTCATGCATGCTGTAAGCTTATTGGAGCTCTGTGGCCTGTGTTTGCCCTTAGCTAAGCACACCTAAGGAAGGGGGTGTGTCTGAGGCTGCCTAGCAGTGTTTAGATTGCCTAAACGGGTGTGTGTGCCGTGCACCGGGTTTTATACAAAAATAAATAAATAAATAACCCAGAAAATAGCAGCTCCATTCACATCTGAGCACTGGGTTTGCACAGCGCATCTCAGGGCTTAAGCAGGAAAGCAATGGGAAGGGAAAACAGCAGTAGGAAGGTAATCAAGGAGAACTAGCATAGCTGTCAGGTGAAATGTACCAGAATCAGCCAATTACACAGGCAGCAGTGCAGTTCAGCCCAGCACACTACTATAAAGTATGCAAATACCTTTCACTCTGGTTTTTCTCACAAACTCTACACCACCGGTGTACACAAATGGGGAACTTTTACCTAACAAAAGCAACAAAATGATAGGGGCTGCTTTTGCTCTCATAAATCAATATGTGGAAGAGGCTGAGGGTGGTGAGGATGAGAATGCTGATGACCAACCCACAGTGAGGAGAAGGAGAAGAGTGTACAGATCCAGGTTAACCTACCAGGGGGCTACATGAGCTGGAGATAGTGGCGCGCTATAGGGTGGACAGGGACCTCCTACAGGAAACTGTTGAGCTGTGCCGGCCACACCTCACACACAGAACCAACAGAGGGGAACCCATCCCAGTGAATAGCAAGGTATGTGTAGGCTTAATAATACTAGCCACAGATACCTTCCAACGGCCAACTGGGGATATCATTGGGATCTCACAGTCATCAGCATCCAGTCTACTGCACCAGTTCCTGGATGCCATGTCAGCACATGCCGGTGAGCACATATATTTCCACAACACCCATGAGGCATTGACCAGCAATATGCATCTCTTCCACCAAATAGCAGAATACCCTGAGGTAGTGGGTGCTATAGACTACATGCACATACACATCAAAGCACCACTCGGCAAGCGGGGTAGGGTTTACAAAAACTGCAAGGGCTTCCCCTCCATCAGGTCATGTGCGATGCCCAGGGCATTATAATGAATGTGTGTGCTCACAGCCCTGAAAGCCATGACTCCCACATCTGGAATATGATGCAGCTGTACCAGATATTTGCCAGTGGGGACATCCCATATGGCCACCTAGTGGGGGATGCTGGTTATGCACTGGAACAGTGGCTGATGACACCCATCAGAAATGCACACACACCCGAACAAGAACTCCATAATGAGGCACATACACAAACCAGAATCCTGTGCCTGGACATATCCAGTGGAGCCTTGCAGTAGTCTCCAGCTACATGCACCCAAATTTTCATTTTATGTGCCATGCTACACAATATGATCCTGTGGAAACAGCTGCAGCAGGAACAGCACGGGGCAGGGCCACACAGCCCACCACCATTGCCAAGGCCAGCACAGGCACAGACGGACTCAGAGGAGGAACAACCTGAGCCTGCTCCTGTAAGCAGAAGGAGGCATGCCCAGTATGTCCAGGCTTTGGTAAAGAGGCACCGCATAACACATACACTGACACGGTAGGAACCCAGGGAATGACACCTCTCTCTGACTCGCACATACAGTAAAAGGGATGCCAAACATGACACCACCTGTGCTTAACCATGTATAGGGAGTGTACTATGTGCATCTGACATAGTCAGCCCTCCAGCACCATCCTCAATACAGGCACAGCCACAAGGTAAGCCACTCTCCCTATCAATTGCTGAATGGAGTAGTATGTTCTGCTACTTGGCAGCAGATAGTAGACACCTATATGGGCAGCATGAAATCCATAACAAATACTGGTGTCAACACAGTAGGCAGTACTAGACAAGGTGACAAATCCCACTGCAGGACATGTGGTGGGCCAAATGTGTGTCCATAGGACACACACATGCATGTCAGTGAGGCTCACATACCCAACAACAATCTCAGCCAGCAGGACAGGTATAGATGACCACAAAGAAAGGCTGCGCTAAGGCCTCCGATTGATGACAATGGAGAACAGCCTCCCTCCAGACCTACACAGACAGACTACAACAGGTCAGGCAGTTGGATGCTAATTTTGAAGGGTAAGAAGTCTGAAACTGAAATGTAGGTTAATAAAACCTAAGACCTGTACTACACTGATATGCCTCTAGTCTGCATGATAGGTCAGAATACAGAATGAAATAGAAGCCAACAGAGTACCTGAAATACCAGTACAGTCATAGCAAATGTTTACAGCTGTCAGGTGTGCCCCTTCCCCCACAATCCTATGTAGAAATGTAGTAACATGTACGTGTGGTATAATAACAGTGGAGCACACATTACCTGAGCTGGCCAAATTAGCAGGATAGATTGTTGCACATGTACAATATGCAGGGCTCTGCGTTAGGTTGTTGTGTGTTGTATATTGTGTGGAAGTGGTCAGCATGTAGGCATGGAGGGTTGTGTCCTGGTAGCCTATGCCCAGTACTGTTAATGACAGGGAATAGTTCTAACAACTGCAGAGCCAAATACAATGCATCCCAGCAAGACCCAATCCAGCAGTAATCCTTAGTAATTGTTTGGATGTAATATATATCACCATCTGAAATATGGACATGGCATGAATGTGGGCCCAGATATACACACAGTACAGAGGTGGAAGTACCCTAGACAGAAAGTGTATAAAATGTTACGGTCAAATTGACACACCTTTGGAATTGTACATACAGGTTAGCAGCACATTAGTTGGCTGTGTAGTATGGAATACTGATATAGTCTGCCAAACACTGGCAGACCACAAAAGGCACAGTTATGAAGTACTGAGAAACCTCTGATGTCCTTGCACAAGCAAGCATAAGGGGAATACCCCATATATATCTGTGATTCAGCTGCAAGAAGTTCCATAGCACACATGCACTCAGCTCACCCCACCATCAGCCACAGGTTCATCACAGGTCATATTTATGCTGTTGGGAATGAGTACAATATGACCCCCCCACTTCTGTATGGGAATACCCACAGAATGCGGCATGCTGAAGAGGTGTCCCATGCAGGTGTGTCCCTAGCTGTAAGCAGCACCCTGCCAGCATCCACACCAATGGATTAATAAGGACAGAAACTATTGCCATTAACACCTTGGACACCTACCCTGTCACCCCAGGGGAATACAGTGGCTTGCAGCCTGGGACTGTAGGAGTGACAGAATGCACTGGCCTGCTACAGATGGCCTGCATCACTATCAAATGCCCTACAGTCAAAGGTCTGTGTCTCACCCATGCTGCCAGCGTATGTTATCTCATGAAGTCCCAAATAACGACATAACACAGTCCACAGAACACAATGCAAGGCCATGTTAACAAATCCCAGTAGCATGTCCTCCGTGTCCTACTGCATGAACTGTGGACCAACCCCTAAATACTGCTGGGATGAAGTGATAACTATAGGGATACTTATCAGATATTGCTTGCATAATGTTAAGAAGAGGATAGAATAACGGGGGGTGGGGTAGAAGCATGGACTCCATGGAATGTGTGAAGTCTGAAACTCTGATATTTGCCCATGCTATCCCTGCCTGCAAACCCAGGAATGAGTGGCTACAAACCTGCTTGTCAACCACAATGTGAAGGGGACATGACCAGCTATATGAACCCTGCCTCTGGGTAACCTGTGTGAATCTGTACAGCTGAGAGGTATGGCCACAGCAGGATATGGCCATTCTGTCATATTGATAGATGTACAAGCATGGGATCCTCAGCCACCACTGTACCAAGGTGCCGAACCATTTACACAGACCCATCAACAAGTGTCTGCAGCTCCCCCTCCAGAATGGCATGAGTGTGCAAGAATATGTAGGCTGCAGACCACAATACTGGACACAGCTTCATTCATCTTGTATTCCCCAGGAAATTACTGTGAGCAGATAAGTATATCTGTCAGTGGATGATGACATAATACATCACAGTGTAAAACACTGCATATGTCTGAATATCTCTGCTAACATCAAAACCATGTAGCACAAGCAGCACAGATACAATTAGTTACAGTATCCCACTATCCTTTGCCTATTGTGACTCCATATTGTCAATTTAACTACAGATATCCTGCAGAAACAGGTTGCTAGCTGCAGGTGTAGAACACAAATGCCTGCACTGGAGTACAACCTACCTGCAATGGATTCACACATTCAATACAGAAGGTCATACTGGGCATGCTGCCACACTTAAAGAATTGAAACCCATGTCTGACAACAAAATACAGAAGGGTCATACTGGGCATGCTCCCACACTTACAGAAATAAAAACCATGTATGACAACAACAGCGGACTATACATATCTGTCAGTCGCAGATTTCTGTGCACACACACCACATTGCACACCAGTCATGCTTTGCACACACATCAGATAGGAATACACACATATATCCAAGGACAACACACTATAATAGGTCAAACATACACAAACAGAGATGTGGGGAAGAGAGTGACAGACAGTGACAAAGAACTTCCCATCATGAGGCCTGTCCCACCCACACATATTCAATTGGCCAATATCACATGATGTGCCAATGTCTATCACTGTAGACATTTGCTTCTGGTAGCCCTCAGCACTATAGTGTCTGTGGTGCTTGTAGTAACTGTGTAACATGGCAGTAAAAGTCATTATTCATCTAGCAGTTGTATACACAGTCCTGTCAAATGTAAAGTTGTGTGTGACTGAGTGTTGTGTGTGTGTTTCCACAGGAATGATTTATGGCCCATTCACACACACTGCACTCCTCATTGCCCTAGTTTAGCTAGCCTGCTGATGTCAGTCACCTTGCAATACCCTTTGGAGAAGGATCATCCCTATAAGCTCTGTGACATGTGCAATAACTGTGTAATGCTATAGTGTGATGTTCTAGTTAGGTAGGAGTTTTAATCCCAGATGATGCAACTGTGAAACTCTGTGTGTGTTTGTGTGGGTAGGGATCAATGATTTGAGGCCATTCGCAGTCACTACACCTCCCATTGCCCTACTTTAGCAAGCCTGCTGATTGTCGGTCACCTTGAAATACCTCCTTGGACAAGATTCAGCTCTGTAAGCTCTGTGGTGCATGCAATAACTGCACAATGCTATAGTGTGATGTACTAGATAGGTAGGAGTTCTAACCCCAGATATGGCAACTGCAAAACTGTGTGTGTGTGTGTAGGGATCAATTATTTTGAGGCCATTCACAGATACTACACCTCCCATTGCCCTACTGTAGCAAAGCTGCTGATGTCATTCACCTTGAAATACACCTTTGTATAAGTACTAGCCCTATAAGCTCCATGGCACGTGTGATAACTGCGTAATGTTGTAGTGTAAAATACTGGTTAGGTAGGAGTTCTAATCTCAAACATGGCAACTGTGAAACTGTTTGTGTATGTAGGAAATAATGATTTTGAAGTTATTCACAGTCACTACACCTCCCATTGCCCTACTTTAGCAAGCCTGCTGATGTCAGTCACCTTGAAATACCTTCTTGGACAAAATTCAACCCTGTAATCTATGTGGTGCTTGCAATAACTGTGTAATGCTATAGTGTGATGTACTGGTTAGGTAGGAGTTTTAATCCCAAACATGGCAACTGTGAAACTCTGTGTGTGTGTAGAGAGTAATGCTTTTGAGGCCATTCACAGTCACTACATCTCCCATTGCCCTACTTTAGCAAACCTGCTGATGTCATCTACCTTGAAATATACCATTGGAGAAGAGCTAGCCCTGTAAGCTCCGTGGTATGTGTCATAAATGTGGAACAATGTAGTAGCAGCAACTACACAACTATGGGTTTGAATCTCATCTGTGGCAAGTGTTTGTGTGTGTACCTTAAATATTTTGTCCCCATTTACAGCCAGTACACATCTCAGAGTCTGATTTTAGCAGTCTTGCAGATAACATCCACCTTACAAGTATCTGTTGCAAAGCCTATACAATGTCAGGTCAGTGGTGCATGTGGTAAATGTGTAACATAATGGCCTGTAAAGGTTGTTAGAGGTTTGAACCTCACCCCTGGCAAATGAAAATGTGTGATTAGGGTAAAATTATTTTTGGAATCTCTCACACACTACATCAATCAATGCCAGCATATGCAAGGGCTGGTGAAGTTCCTCACCTTAGAAGTACCTTGGGACAACATCCATCCAATAAGCTCCATGTCACGAGTGATAAATGCGGAACACTGTAATAGCAATGTAGGGGTTTGAATCTCAGTACTGGCAAGGGTGTGTGTGTTTGTCATCAGTATCCTGTGTGGAGGTTGGTGTGATTGTGTAATGACAAGATGCAATGGGGGGTGGGTTTTGCTAAATTATTATATTGAGGACCTACTATATGTCACAATGTCCACCTTACAAGGACAACAGATGTCAAACATCAGAGAGGCTGGTATAAACAATCCATAGCCCTACATGTGATATTATGGATCAGTGAACAATATAGGCAGCCCTTGTATTACTCAGAGAACACTCTCCACCCATGTCTCATACACAAACACACTTGGCTAGGCAACAACCACTATACCGGTAGTTCCCTGCATATTGCCCACAGATAGTAATCAGCACGTGTGATTGCAGTGGACTACATGCCTGTTGATCACAATGTTGCCACAGACATCAGAATGTACTGTGATGTGTAACATCTCCTGACCGTGTGTTATCCAGCAAGTAAAAGGACATGGCACCCTGTTCCATACCTACAATAGGCAAATAAATGCTTACAGTGGTCCTTTGCTATGTTCCCCACTGGACGCCTGCAACAATGGTAGAGTCTGCAAATGTAACCCACAAAGGGAATACTATGCCTTATACACATGCCCTGTATGGACAGATGCCACTAACTCCACTGAATACCTGTATCATACTGTCAATGTAGGTGCAGGCATGACCTCAGTTCCATAGCCAGGTCTCACCACATGAGGTCAGGAATGCCACATCAGATGATAACAATCTGTCCACACAACATGCCCCAGAGACCTCAAGTACATTTCCACATGTCACAGAACATGCATGTGGGACTTGTGCACAATCCAGACACTGTCCATGTTATAGAATATAGATCACATACATGGAAAGCATTGCACAGTGCTGGCCATCCACAATAGTAACCCAGATGAATGCATCGTGAATACAATACCCACCTGTGTGGGCCAATCCAGGGACTACACCTCTGAGCCACACTGGAGACCATTGTTATGTGGTCTGATGTCAAGGTATTCCCTTTGCCTAGCCTTCTACAGCCTTCTGGCACAGTCAACTACTACACACCTGTGAAGCAATGAACCCATGCATGTCAGTACTGGCAAGTGTGTGTGTGTGTGTGTGTGTGTGTGTGTGTGTGTGTGTGTGTGTGTGTGTGTGTGTGTGTGTGTGTGGAGATTAATGATTTTGAAGCTATTCTCACTCACTACACCTCCCATCGCCCTACTGTAGCACGCCTGCTGTCAGTCACCTTGAAATAATCCTTTGGCCATATGTCAGCCAAATAAGCTCTGTGGCACATGTGATAACTGTGTAATACTGTAGTATAGCAAACTAGTTAGGTAGGAGTTCTAATCCTGACCCTGCCAAATGTGAGAATGTGTGTGATTTCCTGAGAAAGTGTGGTTGTATCTTCCTTGACACCTGCTTTTGTGGACAGTGACATGTAATATACTTCCTTTATCCCTCCTTTATCACTGTTGCTGATATCACTCACATTCAAAGATACCTTTGGACAGCTCTCCAACATGTAAGCTCCATGGCGCGTAACTGCATAACAATGTAATTGCAATAACATAGTCAGGTAGGTGTTTGAAACTCAGTACTGGTAAGTGTGTGTTTCTGTTATCAGTGTCCTGTTGGGGTGATTGTGTAATGACAGGGTCCGTTGCAGTGTGGGTTTTGCCACATCATTATATTGAGAAGTTACATCTCCCATTGTTAGCACTACAAGGCCAACATTTTCCAAACATTGTAGAGATTGTTGTCGGCAATCCTTAGCCATAAATGTGTACAGCCATTTGCAATTATCATGTGACATTATGGATTAGTACACAATACAGGCAATCGTCATAATGCCCAGATACCATTCTCCACCCATGGATCATACACAAACATGCTTGGCTCTTACTCTCCTACCCCCTTCCTTTCTTACATTGTCTCTGTCTGTCTCTCTCACTCCCTCTCTGGTGGATGTGGAAAAGTACATCTGCTTTGGTTAGGCAGCAGCTTGTGTTTTGTAAGTGATGCTCATGATCAGCTGATGGCCTGTGCATGAATTGCAGTCCCCCACTAGCTAATTGCTTGTGGAACAGCTGTGGTATCATTCCTATGACCAATTGCATGGAAACACACTCCTATAACTATGAACTTCATGTGGGTGTTGGCCCTTTGCCTTCACTGTGAGCAGGACTTCATGTGGGTGTTTGACAAACAGCATCACAGAGGGTAGTTGGACATACCTCTTACAGCATACACTGTGGCGACAGGCCAACAAAGAGGAGGGGGATGTTCCAGACATGAGGACAGAATGTAAGTATTGCTTTTCTACATTTGAAGTAATATTGGTTTAACAGGGTTTGTGTGGCTATGGCTGTTCTACATGATTTAATATCTGTCATGACAGTGTTATGTGGCTGAGGAAACTCTCACCTGTAGGGCTATCTGCAGACTAGCCAGTGTTTGGAGTCTTACATGTGTTGTGTTACTCACACATTTCCTATCTCTAGAAATGCAGTAGCATACTCTGAGGATTGCAGTTAGTACATGGTGACAGCCATGTCAGTTACTGACTTCATATCCCTCAGAAGACGTATGTCACAACAAACCCTGTTACACCAGTAAATGTATGGTTTTATCACAGCAACATGTCAATATTGGCCCTGTGTTTGTGCCTCCAGCCACAAATCTGTCGATCAGGTTCAGGAGGCATAATCTGCCTTTCACAAACCCGGACTGTGTGGGATCCAGAGTTTGGAGGTTACCAATGTCTTTGTTTATCAGTTCCATGATGATACATTCCATGGCCTTGCCGACCAGGCTCGTCAGGCTACTAGATTGATATTTCCCTGGATCAGTGGTGGCTCCCCCTTTGTGGAGTGGGATAACTTTTGCTGTGTGCCATAAAGTGGGCACAAAGCCTGATGTGAGACTATGATTGAACATGGTGCTTAGGTGGCAAGCCAGTTTGTTCTGAAGTTTGTGCAAAATGCAGCCTGGGATGTTGTCTCATCCTATGGATGCTGTGTTTTTGGCTTTAGAGAGTGCAGCTTTTACCTGCGTAGTTGTGATTAGAGGGACTATGCATTTTTCCTGTATAGATATGGTCCCTTTAGGGGGTGGGATGGGGTTAAAGTTAGCACTGTACCTATCTGCCAAGACATTGGCAATATCAGTTGGTTCTGTAATTTTCATGCCGTTGTGCTGTAACTTAGAGCAGATCTGGGTGTTGCCACTGAGATTCTTGACATAGCTATAGAATGCTTTGTGGTTGTCCCTAGAATCAGTGGTGATTTTGTTTTCATAGCTAGCTTTGCAGGATCGTATAAGGGATCTCAGCTTCTTACTGAGGCTGACCAGGGAATTCCTCCACTCATGGGATTTTACTCTCTTTTACAACAGTTTCTTCCTTATGTTGTAGAGTTTGTTTATGGCAGGGGACCACCAGATTGGCTTCCTTTTTTTGGAGGATAGCATCTTGGTTCTGTTTGGGATAGCACGATCCATGCACTCGTGTAAGTGCTTATAGAGTGTATCTGGGTAGGATTCAGCAGTCATAACTGTATTGTCCATCTACATGGGTGTCATGAAGTTTGCCACTTTTGTCTTAAGAAGCATGACATTGGCTTTGGAGAATTTTTTTTACAGTGATTTCCTTAATGTGGGGTGGGGTGAGATGTGGATATCTAGGATGATTAGCTTATGGTCGGATCTGACCAATGAGGAGCTGACTTCAGATGTGGAACACCGGTCACTCATGTTGGTAATGACTAGGTCTAGGATATTGTTGCCCCAGGTGGGGATGTGAATAAGTTGATCCAGTGCATTGGGATTTATGAATTCCAGAAAGCGTAGAGCGGAGGAGTTGGTACATGAGTAGTTTTCCCAATTAATGGTGGGGTAGTTGAAATTACCCATTATTAGGTTGTTTGTTTGAACCCTAATATTTTCCAGTATATCAAGAAAAGAGGAGTGGAAATCTGGGGCATGGTGGGGGATCTGTAGCAAGCTACAATTTGGATTGCAGTTTTGCCCAGAGTTAGTTGCACTTGGATAACCTTGGATGCATTATGCTGAGCAACTAGCCTGGAGGTGTGGATATCCTTAATGAATATGGACACTCCTCCACCACTGGTGCTCCAGTCCAGGTTAGGTGGCTGAAAAGTGTGGTATAGCCTGGTAATGCAGAGGTGCTCTCTGGAGCTTTGAACCAGGTCTCAGTCACTGCACAGATATCAATGTTCTCCATTTTAAGGAGTGCCTCGATGGAGTGCATTTTGATGTTTAGACTTCTAACATTGTGTAGCTTTGCCCTCAGTTTTTTCTTGCCTGTTCCTGTTACAGTGGGGAATTTGTCATTTGAACTTTGCCTAAAAAAGGCACTATAGGGGCAGCAAGAGCCTTAGCCAGTATCCAGAATCCCAGGGGTGACAGGTGCAGGCTATCTCTGGCAAAGCATCGTGGTCTGTTGACCATGTCATCCCAGGCAGACAGATACTGGATCCCCTTAGAATGACACCAGAACCTTAGCCAATTGTTGAAGTCAATCATTTTGTCCTTGTACTGCGGTATCATTCTGTGCAATGGCAGGATGCTACTCAGCGCTATGGTAATACCTGCCTGGGCTACAAGATCGGAGAGCTCTTCCATGTCTCTTTTCATTTAGTCCAGGGAGGTACATCTCAGGCCATTCACACTGACATGGACAATAACAGAGTCATATTTGTACTTGTTGTGGAGTGACCTGAGTGCATGGGTTAAGTGGTGGATCCTGGCACCCGACAGGCAGCTGACAGTAACCTTCTCCTTGTTTAGCCTGGTGAGTGGGACATCAGTGTGCTGATTATAGAGTCACCTATGACTAGTGTGTTGGGTACACTGTTTTACCTTATGGGCTATGGTTGAGTGGCACACTGAGTCTGTGGGCAATGTGTCATTTGGGTTGTGTTGGGGGGTGGAGGTTGCTTGCGTTTCTGCTTTGGAGGTCTCTGTTGCTTGAGCAGATTATTATTGAGAGCCTCTGTGAATGTTTTTGTGTTTCTATGTGTGGATTTTGGTGGTGTAGGTTTAGTGGGACTATATGATGAGTGTGGTGTGGTGCAAGTGTTTACCTTCTCCTTTTGACTGTCAAGTTCAGTCTTGGTTGGAGAGACCTTTACCTCCAGTTTGGCTAGATAAGTGCATCTCTCACAGGTTGTGGTGTTGGGTGGTAGGAGAAGAGGGTTGTCTGTGTACATTAGGCAATTGCTACATTGCCCCAAGATGCATAGATTCATCAGATAGACAGGAGAGAACACTGGGAGCTGACCCTTGGACATGCCTGAATAAAAAACTACTATCCTCTAGACAAGTGAGGAAAGTGAGTATAAGAGCTGTGTTTCTCTAAGCAAATGAGGAAAGTAAATACAAAAACTGTTTTCCTCTAGGTAAAGAAGAAGGTTGAGTGCTGTAGTAATTTGTAGCTTATATAGTGCTAACAAGTTCTGAACAAGTGCTGAGTCTGAATAAGCAAATTCAAGTGCTAAAACTAAGAATCTGCACTGGATCTTGTGGTAGATAAGCTACCTAGTGCTTATCACTTCCACTGATAAGCTAGAATGCTTCCCTCCAACACAGAATGGCTTGGGGGCTCAGAAGCTTACAAACAGTCCTAGTTACAGCAAATATGTATCTGGACTAGACCAGTTACAGGAAAGGTGGGAAACAAGCACAAATGCAGGCTTTTAACCAGAATGTAGAAAGAGATGTGAAAACTGCCCAAATGGCCAATAAACTACAATTTCTGGGCCAGAAACCACTCCTGTGGTAGATAGGCTATCTAGTGCTTACCACTCCCACTGATAAGCTAGAAGGCTTCCCTCCAACACAGAAAGGCTTGGATGGGGGCTCAGAAGCTTATAAGCAGTCCTGGATACAGCAAATCTGTATCTGGACTAGACTCATTACAGGAAAGATGGGAAATAAGTGCAAACTTGGGCTTTTAAACCAGAAGATTGAAAGAGATGGAAAAATTGTCCAAACGGCCAATAAACTACAATTTCTAGGCCAGAAGCCACTTTTGTGGTAGATAGGCCACCTAGTGCTTACCACTCCCACTGATAAGCTAGAAAGTTTCCCTCCAACACAGAAAGTCTTGGGGGGCTCAGAAACTTACAAACAGTCCTGGATATAGCAAATCTGTATCTGGACTAGACTAGTTACAGGAAAGATTGGAAACAAGTGCAAACGTGGGCTTTTAAACCAGTAAGTTGAAAGAGATAGAAAAACTGCCAAATGGCCAATAAACTATAATTTTAGGCCAGAAACCACTCTTGTGGTAGATAGGCTACCTAGTGCTTACCACTCCCACTGATAAGCTAGAAGGCTTCTCTCCAACACAAAAAGGCTTGTGGGGGGCTCAAAAACTTACAAACAGTCCTGGATACAGCAAATCTGTATCTGGACTAGACTAGTTACAGGAAAGGTGGAAACAAGTGCAAACGCAGGCTTTTAAACCAGAAAGTTGAACGAGATGGCGAAACTGCCAAACGGCCAATAAACTATAATTTCTGGGCCAGAAACCAATCTTGTGGTAGACAGGCTACCTAATGCTTACCACTCCCACTGATAAGCTAGAAGGCTTCCCTACAACACAGAAAGGCTTGGGGGGCTTAGAAGCTTACAAACAGTCCTGGATATAGCAAATCTGTATCTGGACTAGACTAGTTACAGGAAAAGTGGGAAACAAGTGCAAACACAGGTTTTTAAACCATATATAAATATATATGTGCATGTACATGTATACCTCTCAACTGTACAGATTTTCACAGAATGTCCAGATTTTTGCTTCATATTTTTGGTGTGTTCCTCCTAAAATCTGCACCTGTCTGGCAAATAGCTGGGTATTGAAGTCCTTAAATAATGACAAGTATTTGAGTTTAAGACTCTACATCCTTCAGAAAATACATGCTAATGAAAAACCTATTATTTTATCAACTTTCTAAGTTTGTGAGAGCAATATTTAAAATCTGTCCCTATTTGTCTCCCCATCATTTTAGGCTTTGTCCAGATTTTTTTCTCTAAGAGGTTGAGAGGTATGACGTATACATATATTTACATATGTATGCGTGTGTGTGTGCGCGTGTGTGTGTGTGTGTGTGTGTGTGTGTGTGTGTGTGTGTGTGTGTATATATATATATATATATATATATATATATATATATATATATATACCTGTATAGGGTCCACTTCACATAACCGAACACTCAATTGTTCGAAATTCATATGACAGAGGCTATATGATCAAACGTTTGAATATTCGAAAATGTGAACTAGACCCATAAAAATAAAAAAAAACACACATTAAACTGTGTATAGCAGGGGGGTTTCGCCCCCCTGCACCCCCCCCCACTTAAATATACCAACTCCGAGATCACACAACAGCGAGAACAAGGGAAATCTCCCAGTCCACGCTGTATGCAATTTCCCGTTCAGAATGCCGGTATTTCAAAACTTTGAACATAAGGTCTGCGATCATATGGGTTTCGAAGTTTTGAATTTTGGCATTCTAGTTTCTATATATATATATATATATATATATATATATATATATATATATATATATATATATATATACTTGTTATGTGTACAGGAGTGTTGTATTTACCTTCCCAGACGTATCCCACCATATTTATCTGATATATATTTATATAGATATAACAACATACTGATTCAACAATGTGTCCACTAACAAGTACGGCACAATTGTAGAAGTCAAAGCAGTTGTTCACTACTATTCAGTATGTGTACTGACAGATATATTGGAAAACAACAAATGTCTTCATAGCTGTGATGGCTTAGTGGTTAACTGCTCTGACTATAGTGTACAGGGTCCTGGGTTCAAGGGATGTTTATTTTGTTGCTAGGCAGAACAAGGGCTGTTGGATAACAGAGTGGTTAAGGCAGCTTTGAGCAGCTTTAAGTAGGTTTGCACGAGTTTTTGTGTGACGGTAAGTGCTCCAAACGTACGGTTAAACGAATAAACACTTAAACCATTTCAGCTTTGCTTACCAGTGTGCATATTTCTTCTTCTTCGTCTTTCATTAGGGGTCGCCACAGCGGATCTTCTGTTTCCATTTCTTCCTGTCCTTTGCATCTTGCTCTGTCACACCAACCACTTGCATATCCTCTCTCTCCACATCCATGAACCTTATCTTAGGCCTTCCTCTTTTCCTGGTTACCTGGCAGCTTCATCCTTAGCATATTTTCCCAATATACTCTGCATCCCTCCTCAGCACATGTCCAAACCAATGTAATCTTGCCTCTCTGGCTTTGTCTCCAAACCTTCCAACCTGGACTGACCCTCTAATATACTTATTCCTAATCCTGTCCACCCTCATCACACCTAGTGCAAATCTTAACATCTTTAACTCTGCCACGTCCAGCTCTGACTCCTGCCTTTTTATCATTGCCACTGTCTCCGACCCTTATAACATAGCTGGTCTCACTACCCTCTTGTAGACCTTCCCTTTCACTCTTACTGGTACTCGTCTGTCACAAATCACACCTGACACTCTTCTCCACCCACTCCATCCTGCCTGTACTCTCTTCTTCACCTCTCTTCCACACTCATCATTACTCTGAACTGTTGATCCCAAGTATTTAAACTCATCCACCTTCATCACCTCTACTCCCTGCATCCTCACTATTCCTCTATCCTCCCTCTCATTCACATACATATATTCTGCCTTAGTCCTGCTGACCTTCATTCCTCTTCTCTCTTGAGCATATCTCCACCTCTCCAGGGTCTCCTCCACCTGTTCCCTAGTCTCACTACAGATCACAATGTCATCTGCAAAAATCATAGTCCACGGGGACTCCTGTCTGATCTCATCTGTCAACCTGTCCATCACCATTGCAAATAAGAAAGGGCTCAGAGCTGATCCTTGATGTAATCCCACTTCCACCTTAAATGCATCCGTCACTCCCAGTGCAGACCTCACCACTGTCACACTACCCTCGTACATATCCTGTACCACTCTTACATACTTCTCTGACACTCCCGACTTCCTCATACAATACCACAACTCCTCTCTAGGCACCCTGTCATATGCTTTCTCTAAGTCCACAAAGACACAGTGCAACTCCTTCTGACCTTCTCTGTACTTCTCCATCAACACTCTCAGAGAAAACATTGTATCTGTGGTGCTCTTTTCTGGCATGAAACCATACTGCTGATCACTAATCATCACCTCCCTTCTTAACATAGCTTCCACTACTCTTTCCCGTAACTTCATGTTGTGACTGATCAGTTTAATCCCTCTGTAATTACTACAGCTCTGCACATCACCCTTATTCTTAAAAATCGGTACCAAAATTGTTTTTCTCCATTCCTCAGGCATCCTCTCACTTTCCAAGATTTCATTCAACAATCTAGTTAAAAACTCCACTGCCAATTCACCTAAACACCTCCATGCTTCCACGGGTATGTCATCTGGACCAACAGCCTTTCCATTCTTCATCCTGTTCATAGCTATACTTATTTCCTCATTGCTAATCCACTGCACTTCATGATATTGCAGCAATGCTGAAACCTGCTAAGCATGGCTCAGCCTTGGTAACCTTTGCTCACATTCCAGTCTGATAAAATAGCAGGGTAATGACATCTTTAATAAGTGTATTTAATTCTATGTACATAACATGCATCTATGTGCTGTCATTACAGTAACAAGGGGTGTGAGTCTACTGTCTGGGACACCTGAGGATATATAGCTTGTACAACACTCTTTTCCATCTGAATATGTTTCATACATGGGTATTATCCCAGGTTATATGCAGTCACACTAGCATGTAGTGTATCATTACATTACTACTGTTAACAGTGCTTTACCAAGTAAGAGTAGATTGCAGATTGTAGTACTGGAACCAAACACGCCTGCATGCAAAGATGGACTCTGAGTTCTCACTATCATGTTCTTGGTGTGTGAGCTGTGTATCATTAAGTATTTACTACTGGATATTGATCTGACATGTGGATATTAACTGTAGACTACTGTGTATAGGGCATATTATTGAGGGCTGCTGACATGTAGTAATGGCATACCTATCAGTGTCAGACATCTATCTGTCAACACATTCATCCTAATGCATAACCAGTTGGCTAGCTGATGTCTGTCGGTCCTCTGTACAGATGTGCAGATGTCAGGTATCCATCTTGGATGCTTACAGGAAATCTATGCTTGACTGACACTGACATGTCTGCCCAGCTGTGTTATGAATGCCACAGCTAGGAATCCCCACCCTGTATGCACTACATGCCATGGATACCTCAACTACACTACCACAGTGAACAGAACATGCTTGGGTACAGGTCTCCAAGACAGATACTAGCACCTCACTGGCCCTCTGCAAGAGGTAACCAGATGACTGGATGTTGCATTTAACTCTCACCCTGAGGATAACTCCCGTGGCATCAGTTGATAGATGGCCTGCTGGCAAATGGCAGGTGGCATGATACCTCTGTACCCACATCCCCTACTCTTCATATCTCTCCATTGACAATATCCTGGTGCACACCTAGGAACACCTGCACCTCTGGACCCCAGTACTGACAAATGTGTCAGTGTGCATTACTGAGAATAACAGTGTCTGTGTGTTTGTATACCTGTAGTTGATAGTACCCTGAGGGCCTTCACACCCACTACACCCCCCATTGCTATAGTTAGATATGGCTGCTGCTGTACTGAACATTACATGTACCTTGTTACACTATTCACGCTATGGGCTACCTGGAGCTTGCAGTACCAGCACAACACTGTGTACAAATGGGTATATAGGCATGGGTTACCCTCTGAGTCCTGGAAAGTGTGTGTATGTGTGCAAGTGTGTATATGTGTAGGATACAGCATTCTGAGGTCTCCTAATACAAGACACCTTGCCATACAGTATAAAGGATAGTGATGTTGCTGACTGTAGGAGAGCCATGACAAAGCATCACCCTACTATCCCTGTGGCATGTGCAATAAATGCATATCCCTGTAGTAGCACTCTTGAGATAGACAAGGGGTTGTATTGCAGTCCTGTTCAATGTGTGATGGTGGGTATGTCAGAGTATTATCATGGGTTTCAGTGAGTACAATATCCAATGTGGGGTGTGGGTGTTGGATATACTGTCTTTACACCATGGTACCCCCAGTACATGTCCCAAGGTCCACTGTATGGGGACCACTGTCACCATCAACCATACAGGTAACTGATTACACTATCCTGCCCAATGATGCATGTGCTGTGTGCAACTTACCTGTGACAGAATGGACACACTGACAAGGTAGCTAGCACTGATAAACCCATGTCTCTCAGATGTGTGTATGACTGTTATGTGTTTGCCAATGTGTATATGATAGTATGGCACACTATGTATTGTTCATAAACAGCCAGTACATCCGCCATTACCATACTGTACAAGGCTTGGTGATGTTCTTCATTTAACAAGTAACCTGAGACACACCTCATCCTAAAATCTGTGTGGTGTGTGCAAATAAGACCACACACTTTAGTAGCAATAAGTACCTAGGTAGGGGTTCTACTCTAAGTGTTGCCAAGTAAGAGTGTGTGTGTATGTAAAGGGATCTACTTCAATTTGCAGAAAATACATGTCCCAGGAGGTCATCTGTCCAAAAACTGACTGGCAAATGCTAACATTTCACAGCTACCATCTTGTGGAAATTCATTACATCAAAACTAGTAGTAGATGCGTAAATGCCCTCTTCCCCACTGTATATCTGTACAGCGATACTGGGGTTGGTATATATAGCTGGGTGGGGATCTAGTGGACATAGCTTCCTTCATTTTGCAGTTATTGTTGAGTGTATCCCCCCTGCTTAGTCAGCTGTAATACTGTACAGTTTATGTTATCATGTTAAGTAGTTGTCAGTCACACTATCTGTGATTCTATACCACCCCACACCCTCCAATGGGTTGGGCTGTGCCACCCACACCAGCACACCTATGTTTACCAAGTTGAGGATTGCACTACATTGGGGAAGGGGACATATACCCTGCCAGTACCATTGTCAATGACATTAAACTAGCAGACTGATTATTTCCCAATGTGATGTTGTGCATATTCTGTCTTGGTGGAATTACATAGGCTACAATGGGTTCCCTCCAAAAGTACATACATCCATGTGTGCAGTAGTCTCTGTGTATTGCATCAACACCAAAGCCTCTGTGTGTGTGTGTTATACACAAACATGTGGTGTGCACCACCTAGTATATTTATCATTGTCCACTTTACAAGGGCTGCTGACATCAGTCACCATGCACTCACCTGTATACACCCCTCAGACCTATCAAGCATGTGGCACATGCAGTAACTGTTATATAGACCTGTGATCTATGTTCAGCTGTACCCAGGATATAGCACAGTCAAGCTGTCAGTGCCATATCCCTTGTAGGAAACAACAGCAGACCAACATCCTGCTGACACAGACACCTACAACACAAATGGAATACATTATAGAGACCACAATCACTCAGTATTAATAACAGCTATAATGCATCATGGCTGGACAGCTACACATCCTGACATGTAAGCATTAAACTTTAGTGCTGAAAACATGTTACACAGCATTACATTGGTACACCATAGTGCAGTCACCCTGTGCACCAGAACCATATTAGCCTGTCCCTGCATCGATGTTATGGATGACAGGGATGTGGCACAGGTATCGTCATATGCACAGGGTGTGTTGTGGGTTTTCCAGAGACCTAGGCTGAGCCATTTGTTTGACATCATGTGTGTGTGTTAGGGGGTTTCATTATTAATTGGCCTGTGCAGATGTGGTGTGTGTAGGTATGGGGTTGCCCAAGATGTGTTGGTGATGTGTGTGTGTGTGTGTGTGTGTGTGTGTGTGTGTGTGTGTGTGTGTGTGTGTGTGTGTGTGTATGTATGTGCACAGTTCTGCCATGTAGCTGCCCTATAGAGGGGTTTGTTGGACAGCTGCAAACCATACCTGGCAGGGTGTGCAGTTCTGGCCATGGACACGAGAACTGTGCCTGCCAGGGGTTCCATGGGCAATACCAGGTACAAGCCAAGATATAGTACTCTCCCCTGATGATGACATATGTCCACTGGATCCAGGTTCCTCTTGGGACTGGCCAGGGCCACATGCACATGCCCTGCTATGTTGTGGTGTGGACAGCACCCCCCTGCAGTGCTGGTGCTGGTACTTTCACTACGGGAGCGGCTCTGACTTGTTGCACATCCACGTTGACCTTCACCTGTTGGTGTTGCTGGCCTATGTCTATGGGGCCATTGTACTACTCTCACTAATGCTCAACCACAGACATTCTACGGTCAAGGATTCCCACCATCTCACCCAACCATCTATCCAGGTCCTCTGCAAAATAACGGTGGGCACCTGCAAGATCAGGGATGTTGTCAATAACAGTAGAATGAGTAGCCCTCTGAAGCCTCAGACCCTGTCTGGTATAACATTCCATATGTGCCTGTGCCTCCATGATGGCCTGAAACATGCATCTGGTGACAGCTGCTGTGGCACTTCTGCCAGGGGCATGATGGCCAGCAGCCCTCCTACAAGCACCCCTCTACATCTGCCTGTGTGGTACCTCGCCGGGAATCTGGCTATGGTTGCTGTTTTCAGACACACTTGCCATAGTCACCACACTGTCCTGTCCCATGCCACCACCTGCCAACTGTCCCTCATCTATGGCCATTGGTGATGGGGTATGTATAGGCAATCTGACTGTGTGTGGGGATGGGGTGGATAACAGTGAGATGTCAAACGATGGCACAGCTTCAGCTTCTGACAACCCTGCCTGTGCCTTACCACACCTATCATCATTGTCAGAGTCTGTATGGACACTAACATCAATTTGCCTGCAGGAGGGACCCTGACCCACCTCGCCACCTGTGAGGGGAACACAAGAAATGCACTTTAAGACCTGTATGTCATTGGTAACTGTACATACATACACACACATACACACACACACACACACACACACACACACACACACACACACACACACACACACACACACTTACAGGTAAGGTTGCACAAAGGTATTACACACAGACCTCTCATTACACATCTGTCAACATGCATGACATATGGCACTCAACAGCATGCACTACAACTATAGTCAATCCCTGTTGCCAACATTATACATCTCTGTGATGCATGAGTTGTGTTAGTAGGTAATGCCTCTTCTCCTGGAACACACTGCACCCATGTACACAGTATTGCTGTGCACCTGTTTAGCACCCTGGCATGTACTGTGCACGATACCTCACAGGTGTACATGCCATTGCTGAATGTGTATATGTGTGTCAGTTATGTTTGCTCTGCTGCTCACAGCCCCTATGTGTTTGTCCGACACATACCTGGGAGGATATGTGGACAGATGTCAATAGTGAATGCCTGATGTCTGATATGCAGATCTCATTATCAGCGGTGTATGTATGACCAATAAAATACAATTATACTGACAACCTTCAAACCTTACTGTCACTATAAGGAGTGTACACACCCTTACTGACATGGCACCCTCTTCCCTGATATGCCATGGGGCCACAATACTGCATATGTTAACATTACATGAACCTGATATGTGACATATGACCTGTGCAATCAAATCCAGTATCAAACAAATGTGTTAGTTGTGCAGATGCTGACTTGAGATTCATACAATATGTGGGTGCATACGTGTGCACACCCTTAACATGATGGATTGTTGCAAAAACTATTAAGTGAACTACAGCAGTCACTATTCTGGAAGGGGTACACTAGCATGGCCCACCTGTACTTGCCAGTATTTGGTCATCCTGCCCTACAAATGACCCCCAACTGTGCAAGATTGCAAGGTCAACTCATGTGCACAGCCCTTGGAGGTCACACAGTGCTTTCACTATTGCTGTGGTGTCAGGGTTATGTCTGCCACAATTCATGACCTTGACTGTGTGCAGATACAGCCATTCTTAGTGAGCTTTGGATGTCTGTTTCAATTCACTGTTGTGTTTCAGGATGGCACCCTTCCCTATCCTCAGCCTTTTTGCAGATGCTTGACAAGTATGGGCTACACATGAGTGTCATTTTGCAGTGTTCCAAATTCAGAACACTATGTGTACCGACCTAGTCCCTGCTAATGAACGGCAAACATACAGGTGTACACTGGCACCAGTAAGGTACAGATGGGGATGGTGGGCCTGAGGTGGAGTGAGGTGTTGCTTGTGCAGCACATGTATCTTAATTGATACTGTCTGTAGGTTTCGAACTTGGTCTTGGTACACCATTACACATTGTAACACATGCCTTTGGGAGACTTTTGATGTTATGCATATGCTACCTGTAGAGAACCCTGGTGATGTTTCCTGTGGAACAACTGTCCCATCTGATTACCCTAACCCATAGGCCACACTTATGCAGAGTCCAGGTGATTGTCGACACAGGTACTGCACAGCCAGTACTTGCTAGACATTCCTGCAACTCCCTCAGTGTTGTGGCATGTTTCTAGACAGCCTCCATGACCAGTTTGCAACATGTGTCATCTGTATTGGATGGCCATCTGTTTATTTTCTACATTAATGTTGTCCCATACTTCCTCATCACATACATGACTGTCTGCTCTGTTTGCCATGGTATATGCAATGGTGAGGTAAGGCTACATGTCCCACTTCTGCATGGTACCTGTTGGTTACGGGATCCATTCCATGGCTTGTAAGATGTGTGCAAGCCATGGCTGCCTCTGTTGCAGGTGAGTGGGAAAATGTGATGGACATACGTCTTGGACAGCAGACCATTTTTTGATGTGACATTGAGGACCTGTACTTGCTGGAAGGTGCATACTCATGAAGATTGAATGCTGTCAGTACCTCAAAAGCTGCTTCCACAATATGTTATTTGGAGTGCGTGCATACATATGCTTCCAGTGTTCATTAAGGTATGTACTCCACATATTTGCTGTCCTAACATAGGATTCCATATTACACATTTATTGCTCATGTTAGGACCACATTACAAGTTGTAAGGGTTGTGGATTGTGGTATTGTGATATGCTGTTGTGTAGATCTGTAACAGTTGCCATTGTAATAGTGGTATATACACAGTTGTAGCACTGTATAAGGTTGATGTTTCAGACATATTCCTACTGCAGGCCATTTGTCCCACCATTATGTTCATCTCTGTGCACACATCTTGCAATGACAAGTTGTTAGTTATATTGCAG